>NW_018407509.1:743628-767858 GCF_002113885.1 Mizuhopecten yessoensis
TATCAAAATCCAAGATGGCTGCCTGTCGGCCATGTTGTTTATCCGATCAGTCTCAAAAGTTGCCCTGCACAGCTAAGGACCAAGGGGAACCTGCATATAAAATTTGAGAAAGATCCCTCTGGTACTTCTTAAGAAATACCGATAACAAGAATTGTTTACGGACGGACCACGGACCACGGACGCAGGGTGATTTGAATAGCCCAACATCAGATGATGGTGGGCTAAAAAGCAAGGAATAAAAACATTTCTGCATCAATGCCATTTTCTGGACAGGATCACAGGGGCCGGACACATGAGCAGTGGACTTGTGTAAGCATTGATACAAGAAGAACTATTGTCCAATATAGGGGAGATTTAAGTTACTGATTTTTATGAATAAGATTGTGGATAGCTGAAGCTGTGTTGTGTGTGGCAATAATCCAGCATTTCTCAATCAAATTTTACACAATTTTAATGTAAATCATGTCGTTGATTCCAAACCTAATTTTAAATGATTATGTACACTTTTAAGTTCTTTCAAATCAATATGGAAGCAGCAACATTTAACATTAAAACTGAGTAATATTTGACTGAGATATACCAAGTTGAATCATGGTAGCGTGTCATATGGTAATCAAGCCATTGATTTGCTTTATTTTAACTGTACAGCCCTTATACCTACACAAACCCAATTACTCATATGTTTGTTACTGTGGACAAAATCAATTAGATTTTTCACCTTTTTTTATCTCTGAATTTCTTTTGTTTCTTTAGTTCTTCATCCGTTTTCTTGATGAAGTCGTGGTACATGACTTTACCGTCACAAAGACCATCTTCAATCTTCACCAGCTGTAGAGATAGTCTGGGGCCCAGCTCGGTCATCCTGAAGCAAAACATCACTGATCTGTAATTGTTTGTTTCTTGCTGTCCAGTTCAACACAAGAATGGATTAGAAGACTCTTTCATGCCCAGGGGTTTAGGATTGGGAAATTCCATCTGAGGGGTTTTCAAATTGGATAAAACCTGAGGCTTTCCAAGAGTTTCCCACGAATTTGACAACCAGTGGATGGAGTATATTCCAGTATTGAGTATATGCTACATCCCTGGGCAGGAAAGAGTATTTTTCTTTTATTCCAATCACCAGAATGAGCTTAGATATAAGAAAAACTTTGCAATTTCCACATCACAGCATCAACATGTTCTTGATGTTAAGTCATTGTTATCCCATTGTGACATCACGATCATAGATCATAGGGGTGCAAGATAGAAATTTCTTACAACCCTTTCTTACCCTCAACAGTTCGGTCATACCCACATAGGAATGAGAACAAAATGATATCAGAACCTAAATGTATAAATATTATTAAAAGGGCCTGTATTTTTTATAACCCTGATTTCAGCAAGCTACATGCCAAATATTACGATCATACGCATCATGGATCTTGAGAAGATTTTTTTTTTTTAAAGTTGATGATGGATGATATAGTGTAACTTCACACTCACTTCATTCTTAAAACCATACAAAATGATACAATGTACATAGAAAGACGGACAGAATTTAATCTCAATCAACATAAACCAAATTGGTTGGCATTAAGTTATCTGCTGTTAAACTTCCCTTAAATAAAACACAGGTGGTAAAATGACTTGTACATACCAAGAGAAAAATTCACTATCTTGAATGAGCTGGAACATTTACAGAATTTTCTTTTTTAAATCATTCCTCAAATCTAAAAAAAATCCTCCTGTTTTGGATTTTTTTTATATTTTAAACATTGAAAAAAAATCCCTATATACAGTACACAGTTCCTCATGAAAATATGATTTTTTTTCCCTAAATTACATAAACATAAATATGATTGAACCATGAATGATTCCATGAATACGGGCCATTGGTCTCTTTGCCAGTAAGTTATCTAAATTATCCAATAAGCATGGTTAGATAGCCTAGTACCAGAGACTTGGTAAAATAAAACTAATCACTCCTTCTACAGTTCTCACCTGTTATATGTGAAGCAAATTAACCATGGCCAGTATTCATGACACTGTTCTCATGCTCAAACCCAGAATCTGTGCTCAAGCCAAATGTCTTGTTTTGGTTATAAATCAATGAAGATTCAACTCTTGACAAGATTATGAAGAATTTTAGGAAGATTTGAAGCCAAATACTATTTTAAATCTAAACACCTAGACATGACGTTTTTGAACGTGTCACATGACTTTACCAAGTTTGAAATAGATTGGTTTGAGAGAAAAATCAATGCTTGAGCATAAGAATGATTCCATGAATACGGGCCTAGTTGAGATGCATGAGTTAGCTTACCTGATAGCACTTTTGGTAGACTTGATGTTGCCTCGACTAGTTATGGTCTGGGGTAACACAACCTCATTTTCTGGCCCGTCCAGCTCTGCTTCACTCTCAGACAAGTTACCTCCCCTAAAAGTAGACAAACTTATCAGAAACTGGACATTGCCTTGTGAAAATTCTTCTTTCTCGTAGAACAAACTGTCTTATACATTTTTTTTGTGGTGTTATTATTAGCTCACAAGGCAGAGAAACATACTACTGTTTTTAAACTTTTTCAAAAATTATATTTTGTTTGTGAGACAATACAAAAGTGATAATTTGCTGAAATTTGGCAGTGTAATCTAGACTAGTTTTGCTGAATATGGCTAACAAGATTTTTTTTTTCTTAGCTGGATCCAACCTAAAATTGTCAAATGCTCAGCCAATCTAGACTAGGGGTTTAAAAGAAAAGTTAACTAAGGACTGATGGACAAAAGATGCAGAGCCACAGCACAAGTTTACTTGCCCTGGCTTTTGGCAAATGAGCTTAAAATGAGTGAAATATTACACTTTTCTACTCAAGAGTGAAAATAATATGTGACTTACACTAATTCAACTTGCTATACAGAAATAATTAGCAGATCACCATTCACCAACCAATATATTATTGCAACGGTATTACATCTAAGATTTGATATTTTACTTTCGAATGTTCAAACTTTAAGCCACATTAAAAGCTACTTCCCTGAAGTGGATTGCATATTTCAACTTCCGGCAAGTGTTTTATCCAAAACCATATCGCAATATTTTGATTACAGTATGGTACACAATAATTTTTGGGTGTCACGATACACCTACGGTATTTTTTCGAATTTTGTCAGAATGTGATTGACTCCCACTCACTGTTTTATATACTCGCTGATGTCCTCAAACTTGCTCATATCTGGTACGGTCGTCTTTATCAGCTTTTTAACTGCTCTGGTCATTCCAACTGGCACAACCTTTATATTACTGCGCAAGAAAAAGAGAAACCTTTGCAAATATGAGATGACACACATTTTTCCTACAGCCTCATTGGTTGGATCAGTCACATGGAGGTGGGTGATTTGTGATATTGGGTGATTTGTGATATTGACTGAGTGTTACAACAGTATATACAGCAATATTCATTTTATGATGTGTCATTTCAACTATAAAGTCACAATGCTCTCTGCCAAACACAGAACTTTCATCCAAACAATTTTCTTACGTTCCATCTTCTTTAATGATTTAAACATCATTTAGCTTCTTGTATAACAATTAAGGACATTTTATATTTGGGGTAATATCACTTTCTCAGGTCTATATAACCGTATATTCACCTCCACAAAAGTCCATATCAAATTGACAATTATTACATGTTTGCTTGCTTGCAAGATATTGATATCTGATATCTTTCATACCGTGACAGATATCAAAAGTGACAACTGTCATAGTATAAAGATATCTCTTTTATTAATGACCAATCAGGACAGTTCCTTTCATTCACTGCCATCAGCAAAATCAGAAAACAGCAGAATGCATTGAGAAGCTCAATCAAAATGTGTCTACATTGCCAATGAGACATCATTAGAAGATTACTCTATCTATTCCACCCCCTCATCCCTCCTCCTCCCCCAAGACCACCTCCACAATTTTTTGGAAATTGATCCTTTATTTTTTTAATATTTTCCCTATATTTGATACTTACTAGTGCCTGAATTCAATTAGCTGGGTTTCTGGATCGTAGCTCAGTAGTACACATCGTCTTATTGTATTCAAGTCAACCTGAATTAGTGAAATAGAATAATGAAATTTTTATTTTCAATACTTGCAAATAGGTCGCTAAAAGTCATGTCCTAAAGAAGAAATTGCGTAAGTATTTTTTGAAACCCAATCAGCTTTCAATGAGTCCCACATGTTAAAGTGCTGAACATCTGTAAAAGACAAAAAACGTCTACGCAAAATGAAAGTAAAATTACTATTTTCTTTCTTTATCTAAGGACTGAATATTGAGTTGGCTGCCAAGACTGGGAAAAGATACTTGCCAACCTCTAAAATTTCCAGCGGGGAGATATAGCAAGGATGATATGGGCAAAAGCGGTCCCTAAACTCATGATGGCTTCTAATAAACTACAAGAACAACCTATTGTTCCTTCGTCTGTTGTGATTGAATTTATTTGATGATGTTCTCACTTTTACTCAATCCCCTGCATACTTTCGGTTATCCAGACAAGGAACGAAGGACCAAATTATTCCACCATTAAGAAAACCACGGTGTTGGCTCTAACCTTCATGTGGGAGGAAACTGGAGTACCCATAGAAAACCCACATGATTGGAAAGTGACCCCATACTTTTTCAAGCATATCTTCATTTTCATGCAAAGATAAAGTAAAATTAAGACTGAATTAATACTGTTTTTTCTAATTGTACAACACGGAAATGTTTGCTGTGTTGTCTTGGTTGCTACAGAACCACGAAAATAACTACAACAAATTAAACTTGACATACTTTTCTAATGTTTGTTTATATGGGCTATTCACAAAGGTTTGTTCTACAAAACGATCTAAATAGCTTCAAACCACGAAGAAAAATGACCCACGGAAATATTTCAAGTTGTAAAATCACTTACCTTATTGACGTTTATGGAAGGAAACATATTCTGGAACATTGAAGATAGGAGTTTGGTATGCATCTCGTCGCCACCGAAGTTGTTCATCACTAACAGAGGATGATACTGAAACTGTTTCCGTTCCAGGTTTGGCTTCCGCAGAGACGAAATGACATCCTTACAAAGGCAGTAGTTGTGAATCTTAAATGTCATAGTCGGGCCCCTAGGGATCCGCACCACCCGCAGATTGGTTGCTATTTCTGTTTTGCTCAACATCAGGAAGTGTGTGACATTTAACACGCCAGCGATGTTCACAAAGTCTTTCATAGAGTTCTTCTTTCTTGCCTAAAAAATAAGATTATTGTCATTTTGTATGGACCAGTCACATAACTATTCCGTCTTTGCGTATTGCAGAGTTATCTTCTCTTGTGAGCAGGAATTGATTATTATGTCGTTGGTTTGTGTGAGAAAATTATGTTGTTTTCTCAAAAATTGATGACTTTACTCTCACAAACAAATGACGTAACAATCAATACCTGCTCACAAGAAAAGATAACTCTGCAATATGCAAAGATGGAATTATTGATAATAAAAACTAGAGGCTCAACATAGCATTTCATTTAACTCATTCACCCCTGAAGACACATTTGAACTTTTCCAAGTCAAAGGTTGGAATAGTCCATTGTGAAAATTCTGCGGTGAATGAGTTAAGGACCATAGCCAAAAACTGACATACTTTTTTTTCTGGCATGGCTATAGCTTTAATAAATCATTTCCGAATAGAAAAACCATATCTTGTGGTAGGTGAGAGATAGACATGAAATCATCAATAACAGTGTTTTGATTGTAATTGTAAAAATTCAGCTGGACTAGACCGGGATTTGAACCCTTGACTTCGCATTGTTATACTGTCACTCTAACCGAACTGAGATAATCTGGTCAATGGAAGTGACCTTGGCCAACTGTGCTACAGCCAGGAAATACATATCTGGTACTAGTTATTCCCGGCCTCCTCTGTCCCAGGTGTGACGATGCAATATATAAAAAAAATATCTTGTCATCAGAAGCTACGTTATCGCAGCTTATCTGGTACATGTTAATATAGCACCAACATCACTCTATCTTGTTTCTTTGATATCTATCAATATTTACCTTGAGATTTCTGGCTGTGAAAGGTTCCATCACATTGCGCATATCCTTTATAAGTTGTACGACATTTTTACCAACATGTCCCCTATTGAACACAAAAGAATGTGGAGCCTTTGTGTAAATATCTTCCTGGTATTGCAGCTGCTTATGTTTCATAGTTTTCTGTCGTTTGCTCTGTAAAACAGGAACCAATACATTGTATTTAAATAACAGTATTTCTCTCAAATCTGCCTACGCCAGAAACTGACAAAAGTTTTGTTGGATAACACTTCCCCACGTCTTAGTTGCACCAGGTGATCAATAGTTTATTTTAAGAATTACATTTTTTGCTTATAAATTCTGATTTGGGAATACATAAAAACAAATGTTACAAAATATTTAGATGTTGAGTAATTCTAGGCGTGTTCAAATACGAATTATTTGTAACAATTTTTAATTATTTATATCTTAAGAGACTTTTTCATTTCTCATTTTAATCATGCATGGAATAAAGATGCACAACATATATTAAAGACTTTGCCTGGTTTTTCCCCAATACTACAAGCCAACCCTAGCTTCACAAACTACACTATATATTGGTTGATGTTGTGAAACGTGACATCACTTCAATTACTCCAACAACGTTAGAGGTTAACACAATACTTGAGACAAGAACATTGCATCAGTCAGCATAATTATCAGGTCGGGGAAAACCATTAAGTTGCGTATAATACGCAAACTCGTCTATTATACGCCAATAGGGGTATGGATTTGTTACTAAATATAGCCAAAATCACTTTAATCTTAACTTTTTCAAAGTGTTTGTCCAAGTCGCATTTATTCAGTCATGAAACATAACATAAATGCAAAAATAAACATTATTTGCAAGTGGGAAAGTACCAAAAATAGATGCAATATTTCCGGTAAAGGTACATCAAGTTTCTAAGTAGCAAACGCTTTCAGTAAACATCTTTTAGCACAATACTATCTACGTATATACCTTGTCGTAAATTAATGCGATTTAAAATAATATCTTGCAAAAGTTACTGTAAAAGCGATTTGGGTAATTTAAAGTAACAAATCCATACTCCAACTGGCGTATAATAGGCGAGTTTGCGAATTATAATCAAGTTGGTGGTTTTTCCCAACCATTTCTGATTATACCGAATAAAAAAATATCCAACCGGGGGCCTCTTATGTTATAGGTCAATGAGTACACTTCAATGTGATATATGACATCACTTAATTGACATATTGGTCAGCAGAAGAATAGTTGCTATTTCAGAAAATCTTGGTGTTCAGATCATTATAAGATGTAAAACGAATTTGACGACAGGCAAAACCTATTAAAAAAAACTTCTTCTTTGGTAATTTTCACGGTTGACTGTGGTGCAGAAGTTTTATCTCCCTTAAATGACATTATCGACGATTCCTGAACTTTTGACGTTTGGGATTTTGTCAATTCTGAAATATGTATTCGACTCGAAACAAGGTGGGAGAAACTAAATATACCTTCATACCACATGTACGATGCCGTGGTTCGTTTTAGTGTAATCGGATATACAACTACAACACATGTCAATCCTGTTTCTAATTAGCCATTTGTACGTAACTAAATAGGCATACTAACATGAAAACATATATTTAAACCAGTCGACAATATCAGTTTTACTCGCCTTTTTTTGTTTACCCATTTTGCTTTTGGACAGTTGTTACGATTTTCGTCACCTCGCCTGTAACATGTGCTTCCGGCTGTGTACACATATTTTGATGACGTATGGTTTATGTGTACTGCAAGTCGGAAGTGACATAATGTTTCCCGCGAATACTCCAAATGGTTTCTGGTCCTCACTGTGGCGAGTATGCGATAATAATAATTTATTTCTATTTTCATTTCCATAAACATCCCAATCATACTTACTAATTTAATTATCAATAATTGTATAACATTTTAATTATAATATATGACGTTGAGTTGTGACGTCATTTCTGTAAATTTGTTCGCTCTGATTTCTTTGAAAAGGCATAGCCAAAGAAGAACGTAGCTTTTGTTCATGACTGATATTTACTGATTTAGAATGAGATTAATAAAATCTTTTACCTGTAACTGAGCGAGAAAGGATTATCTCAGTTGAGGGTTAAGATTCTTCAACAAAATCCCAACTGATGCGTAAGCCGAGGTCGGGATGTTACAGAATCTAAGCCCGAGACTGCGATAACCCGATCTCGCTCAGTTACAGGTAATTGATTTATTTTCTCACACCTTTTATTTCGAAAAGAACTATTCAATTTCAATTTCAATTCAAATTCCACGAAATGTCACGTAAAGGTACAGGACAATCGACGAGATATACAAATCTAGGATGGGGTATGACGTGGGATATCTCTGTCTGAGGTGCGAGAAAAAATAAGCTTTATAGTTGGCAAGTCGAGGAATACAATAAAATACAAGCTCTAATGAGATTTGAAGACCTACATTACAAATAAGACATTAGAAAAATTAGATATCTAATGTAGCACATGCGGAAGAAGGGAAATGAACCGGGATAGGGTTTGACATTTCCTACAATCGCCCGTTACTTGCTTCTTTTTCTGTTTGAGATGGATGTTTGAAGACGGATTTGGTAAAATGGTCTCATCTTCAGAAACCTCTCGTTCTTGCTCTTTCTCTTTGTTATGAGCATTTCGGGATACAATTGCGCTTGGTTGCTGCATGACTGGTCGCGGAGGTGTTATTACAGCTTTTGCAACACTTTTGGTGACATATCCGGATGTCCTTCTTTCCCATTTTTCACCTGTCGCTTAATGTCATGTAATTGCTTTCGCAGTGTTACCTTTGTCTGCTTGTTATGTCCAACTGTTCATGTTGTTGACTCAGGGTTTTCACTTACTACACTAACATCGTGAACACAGTTTTTGGCCGTCTGGAGAACATACTTCAACCTGTTTTTAAATCCTTCGATTCCACTAGAGTGCTCATCGTTAAATTTCTGGGCGATTCCTTCACTGTCTGATATTTTAATCCATGTTTTGTCAACTTGTAATTTGTTATTCCGAGGTAATTTCAATACTTCCGACACGGTTTTCTCTGATTTCCTGTCGTTTTCGTTGTAGTCATTCACGATTCAGATTGCACATCGACTTTAACACATAAAACTTAATGTTTTCTTTCTCAAGTTTTTGTTATCTTAGTATGCATATTTTGCATCTCTTCGTTGTGTTTCTTTGCGCTTTCCCTTGCGTTTTCTTTGTCCTTTTGTAGTGTTTTCAGTTGTGTACTTACGTTTTCAAGGTTATTAATCTGTGATTTTTAATTGATGGCAAATTTTCATTAAAAGACATTTTCTTTTGCTACAAGGATTGATGACCTTTGAAGTCAGTACAGCAGACTACGCATTACACTGCTATTAGAAAAAAATACACAGGAGATACTTGTCACAAATTGATGACAGTTTTGGTCGACAAATGTTCATCGAGTTTCATGCATGAATCATTTCATAAACCTATAGCTTATTATTGAAATGTAGAATGTAGTTTTTAACGGAAAGAAACACTGACATTTTTATTCGTCTATATTCTGTTTTATTTCACATTGTTTGCAGCATACACTGCACAGCACACCATAGAATACATATACAAGATACGATATATGCATTTCCATTTCCATACAATGTCATTGACTGATACTGGCAGTAAATTATGATATTATGCTGTTATCAGTTACAAGTTGTTCATAGCAAGATGTGCAAAAAACAATCTGGTATATCTTCAACAACATCAAAAATTTGAAACTCGAACTATGTCTTTTGATTAAAAAAAACAAGAGGCTCAATGGGCCTGCATCGCTCACCTGGTATAAATATCACACTTGTAACATTAAAAATGATCTAAAATAAAGCTACAGGCAAATTAAGTCATTATGTTGAACAAATTTTATAGCCTTTCATTTCAGGATGCAACTTGCAAAGTATCAACATCCTGGGACCCATGGTTATTCAGAAGAGGTCGTTTACTTTAACAAACATAGTAGTCCTTGATACCAGCATGCTACTGACTAAATATCAACATCCTGAGCCTTTTGGTTATTCAAGTTGTTTAAATTTTTGAACATATTTGCTCCTTGTGACCTTGAATATGATTCAAGGTCATACATTTGAACAAACTTAATAGCCCTTGATCCTAGTATGCTACTGACTAAATATCATCACCCTGGGCATTTTGGTTATTAGCTCACCAGCCCAAAGGGCATCGCTCAACTGTTATTAATCTAACACTTGTAATCTTAAGATTTCATAAGAAACTATTAAAAGATTTAAACATATGACGCCTCTGACCTTGTTGTCGAACAAGGACATTAGGTTGAAAGTGGATCAAGGTCATTCATTTGAACAAACTTGATAGCCCTTTACCCCAGCATGCTACTGGCCATATATCATCACCCTGGGCATTTTGGTTATTGAAAAGAAGTTGTTTGAATTTTTTAACATATTTGACCCCTGTGACCTTGAATATGGGTGAAGATCATTTATTTGAACAAACTTTGTAGCCCTTTATCTAAGCATGCTACTGGCCAAATGTCATTACCTTGGGCATTTTGGTTATTGAGAAGAAGTTGTTTAAAGTTTTTAACATATTTGACCCCTGTGACCTTAAATATGGGTGAAGGTCATTCATCTGAACAAACTTTGTAGCCCTTCATCTCAGCATGCTACTGGCCAAATATCATCACCCTGTGCATTTTGGTTATTCAGAAGAAGTTGTTTAATGTTTTTCACATATTTGACCCCTGTGACCTTGAATATANATACGATGTATGCATTTCCATGCAATGTCATGGATACTGGCAGTAAATTATGATATTATGCTGTCATCAATAGTGACCTACTCAGCACATAAATGAACACCACAGTGACAAAATGGCATTATTATAACAACAGTGACCTCTGTCACTCTGACAGAATGTTATGGCCCCAAAGTTTCTTATTCTTAAACTCATTCACCCCTGAAATTTCATAATGAACTATTCCTACCTTTGAATTGGAAGAGTTCAAATGTGTCTTCAGGGGTGTATGAGTTAACCCTGAATTTAATTCAGTCCATCTATATATAACAAGTTGTTTATAGCAAGATGTGCAAAAAACATTAATCTGGTATATCTTCAACAACATCAAAAATTTGAAACTCAAATTATGTCTTTTGATTAAAATAATTAATAGAAATCAAAAATATTCATAAATTGTCAGATATTTCTGAGAATCGTATTTTTGAAAATTTGTCTATAAATCTTGCTAATCAGGCCTTGCACAGCAGGTTTAGGTTGTAAAGGACAGGTTTCACTGTAGTACATTATACGATGCGATGTCAACGTTATTAACATCCTCGAAATTCTAGGGGTTACCTCAATTCCATTTCCTCACCCCCGGAATAATGTTACGACAAAATCGAAGGCATGCCGATAAAACGAAACTGCCCAATCACTTGGCTTATTCATGTCTTTCAAAGATTACAAAGTGAAAACAGAGGTCAAAGCCGGTCAATTTTACTGTTAAACTGCAATAAGATTCTTTTGATCTACATGTACATCAACGGATCAAACTACTTGTATCAGCCACAAGATGTACGGTTCGAGCTTTCGATTTTGTCATAACAAGAGTGTAACCCCTGGAATTCTAAGGATGTGTAGTTAACAAAATTACTATAATACATGTATGCATATGCAATTATCAAAAGGGATACAACAAATACTCAAGTAAAAAAGGAAAGGTCAATCTATGACCTTTGCCAGTAACTATAGTAACCATGAACACAATTCGCCTGTAAGAACTCCTGTTCGGCATACAAATTTGTAAGGAAATATATGTTAAACAATGTACAGGTCTTCCAGGCGTATAGCTGCCAATACGCTGGTACGCAGGTGAATCCACCGAATTTTCAAACAGAAAAACAAAAACACAGCTTGTTGCACCGTTGGTCCCCTACCAAGGCCCCTGCCCTGGACAGGCTCCTAAATGAATCCACTCCAAGCAAGAGCTAGCTACACTCCTGTATACAATATAGCAAAGGTTAAGAGAAAGTGCTATTCAGAGTGTTGATATAATGGAAACTGCAGACAAGATATTAAACACTTTAATCCAGATATCTACTTACAAATTAGCATGTTGTATAAATCTTTGTGACCAAAAAAGGTCAGGAAAGGGTGACTAGATAAAAATCCTTGAAGGGAAAATGTCGCTATCTGAGAAGAAATGTTTTATGTAAAACAATGGAAAACGAAACGGAGCTTTGTGTTATGTAACATAATGGGAAAATGTCCCTACCACAGTAACATTTTAGGTTATTTATCAGAAATGTATCCATATCTGAGCTATGTTTTATGTTATATAACGGAGAAATGAAGTCATCAGCCTTTGTATGGAGAAATATAGTTATCAGACATTTATTTTATGTAATGGAGAAATGTCACTATCAGACCTATGTTTGGGATATGTAGGGGGCACAGTGGTGGAGTGTTCATCTGCGATCACTGCCCCCACCCACCCACACACACACACAACAGAGTCACAGGTTCGAAGCCTACGTGGGGCAGCCGTCATGTACTGGCCACAGGTTGTTGTTTTTTCTCCGGGTACCCCAGCTTTCTTCCACCACCAAAACCTGACACGTCCTTTAATCGCAATGAAGCAATGTCGCCATCAGAGCTATGTTTTATGCAATACAAGAAATGTATCAGAGACATGTTTAATATAATGCAAGAGAGATAAGGGAGATTACTCCAAGTCCAAATACCCGAATGAAATTTAAAGTAAATGAAGGACTATGACACTAAGTTGTAATTGTCAACATATACTAATGATATATTATAGGGTACATGATTTAAAGCCAAGAATCAATTAAGTATATTTTACGGTATCAAATCATATCACAGACTTACAAATACATATCACATGTTCATTAATAAAGAGAATTGAATAACACTTTTATGCACCAAAACACCGGCGAACAGCATTGATATAACAACACCTACAATGAAGAAAATGCATTATGGCACTTGTACCTTGGTTACTGTTGCTATGGTGGAGTGTCTATAAATCTATACGTTCATCCTCGAAAGTCCAAGGGTTACGTTTACTTATGTACTCCACACTGCTGGAATATGTCCTGACAAAATTGAAGGCACACAGTTTAGATATTAAATTAGTTTCAGGTGATAAAAACTGACCAATGGCTAGGCTTTGAAAGTTACAGAGGAGCAACAATGCCAGTCAGTTTCACTGTTACATTGCCACATGCTGTAGATCGACTATTTGCACCATCCACAAGATGGCACCTACAGAGTCTTCGTTTTCGTCATGACATGTTCCAGGCGTGCAGAGAATATAAGTGAGCGAAACCCCTGGAAAGCTCAGGATGCTTACAACAGAGATTTACACACAAACAATGAATAATAAAGGACCAGTGCACAAATTACTGGAATCACAACCTAAATAGCGCTCATCTGTATTATAAGCTTAAACAGCTTGACATTCGTCTTGATCATATATGTCCAATAGCGCTCATCTGTGTCATAAGCTTAAACAGCTCGACATTCGTCTTGATCATATGTGTCCAATAGCACTCATCTGTGTCATAAGCTTCAACAACTCAACATTCATCTCGATCATATATATATGTCCCAAGCTAAAATAAACTAACCAACTACCAAATAACAAATTTATCCAGAAATAAGCCCATGTCTGGTAATAAGCCCACCCACTTCTACTACAGTTCTGTAGAAATGCATTGTCCTTTTATAAGCCCTCTCCTTTAGGCTTACTTTTTGACATAAAATATTGTACGAGATTTCTTTGATTTTGAATGACTAAAGATATGTAGGAAATAAGGCATAAAAAGTGAAAAATAAAATTACACAAAAAAATTACGATTTAAAGTTTGATCATCAACTATAGTGACTATGGTCTAACTACAGTACAATCAAACTCTCTTTAGTAATTTGACATTGTATTGCGCATGTGTAAAGAAACTAGAAGCTATGGTGCACATATATGGCCACTATTGTACAACCTACGGATTTCTTCAGTTGGACTAGCGGTTGTCTGCACACGCGTGACTATTTGAAAGCAATGCAGTGATTGATTGTTGTTTACCAGCATGTGTGAGCACATTAAGTGTACCAGCCCGACTTTGGTAAATGGCTGATGATTGAAAATCCCCTGAAGTATTGAAAATGTGCATATTTATGGTAGGAATGATAATTTGTTTTTCTTGCAAATTCCAATATCAACTCACATTATGTGATAACCTGAGTGTGCAAATTCCGATATCAACTCACATTATGTGATAACCTGAGTGCTAAATTTCATCCCTGGTTGTGGTGTGTATGTCTTACAGTTTAGTTAGTGTATCTTCCCAGCCCCTAGTGATCCTGTATGGAAACAAATATGCCCGACGACAGAATCCTAAATATATATATATATATATACTGTATTTATTTAAGCATTGAACTGCTTTCAGTTGGCATTCATAGGCAATATGAATGCCAACTGGACAAAGGCAAATTCAATTCACCCTAACCCTAATAGAACAGGCATCTCCCGGGGATGGTCAGTAGTATCCAACGAAACAATTATGACGTCATAGTAATGATGACGTCAACAATCGGTCCATGGCATTCATAACCTATAATATATGAATGCCAACTGAATTTGGTAGGGTTATATAGTGGCAATGCCGTTCGATGGTTAATATGCTGCAATAAACCCATGCCTGGTAATAAGCCCACCCATACCTATTGAAGTTCAGTTATAATGCCAACAAATTTTATTTCATTGACCTGTAATAATGTGCTTATTGCATGACAAACACGGTAAGGGTAAGTACGGGATACAGTAAGAGGAGCTAACAACTTGAATTCAATATGGCACAGCATTCGTAATGTTTGGCAAGAAATTTACAAGCACTGATAATGTACTATATACTATTACAGCACATTGGGAAGATTTTTTATTCTGGCATGACTTACATTTTGATATACAAGGACTTTTACAAGGTACTGAAAATATTTATAAAGATGAAATAAACAAAATGCAATCAAGTGGTCCAAGGGTAAAAAAATCAGCAGGGCTAGACTGGGATTCGAACCCTGCACTTCAGATCACTCATATTATCACTCTTACCGACTTGGCTACCAGGTTAACGAAAGAGTCCTGGCCCCAAATGGGCTACAACTACAAAGCAAAATTAAGGGTCAATGAACGCACCAAAAACCACTGTGCAGTGACTGTGGGACAAGGATCCTTAATAAATCTAATTGTAGCACTCTTATGTATAAATATCTTTTTTAATATCGTGACATGAGAAAGTATAGAAAGTAAATACACCTCTTCAGCTAATGTTTTACATCAAGCAGGTAGACAACATAAAAATATGCACCACACAGCCTTTTTTTGTTTTACAAAAAGTAACCATTGTTTACAGAGATATAGCCCTGAATATGTAAATTTTACATGTGATAATTTCATCAACTTGCAATACATGACATAAAACAACCGAATTACATAAACAGCATTTAAAAAAAACACCATGATATAAACCAAAATGTGATATAAAGTGGCACCCACTTAAGTAGTAGTGTAGTATTCTATTGGTAATTTTATATAAGAAGCCAAAGAAAAAACCATGATTAAACAAGAATTAACTCATTCACCCCAAAAGTCACATTTGAACCTTACCAAATCAAAGACTGGGCAAGTCCAATTTAAAAATGTAGGGGTGAATGAGTTAAGAAAATACAATTCAATCTGGTACACCTTAAAATTGCTTTGTTTTGACACACATTTTAGATTATTGTGACAAACATTTGAGAACTTTTTTATAGTGAAAACACTTAACATGACAATAGATATGTTCGACAAGAGTCTGCTTGACAAAGATCACTGTATCAGCTGCCGGCCGGACACTGAATTTTGAGAATCTCAATTGGAATGGTGTCTTCGTAATGGAATATCTTCTTCTTGGGAGAATCAACTATTTCATAAGTGAGTCCTTCGTTTGCTGTGTGAATAGAAAAAAAAAGATGAATAAAGTTTCAGTGATTTTCAAGAACGAGGGATCATGTACATTCTCCCCTAAATCTTGAAATTCTCCATTTATAACACTTCAAATGCCCCCCCTCCCCCCCCCCCCCCCCCCTCCATTCCTTTATCAAAACGAAAGAAACACTGAAACTCATTGTATTACATACCCTATATCTATCATTTTGAAGTCAAGGAAGGCAATTTAACAGAGACTCCATCATATTTAAATCAGGGGATTTCAGAAACACACAAATTTCTTTTAAACAGTTCCAGTTTTAAAACCCAGAGCTCAACATCCAAACTCGATGAGTAATCAGGCTTTGTTTCTATAACTATAGACTTTATATCACTTATATAATAGACAAATTTTAGACTGAATGTTTACAGGGTAAGGATTTTCTATGTTATGACACATTGACTAAAGTCCTCAGGGGTGGGGTTTGTTTGACGCTAGAGTCAATCCTCTCAGCATAGTTATGATTTTCTCTTCATGCCCAGCAATTGTTTTATAGTTATGGGTTGGGGATCTTAAAAAGTTTTCATATGTTGACAAAGGCACCAAGGTCCCTGTGGAAAGAGGGGGGAGAGGCTTGACTCCTGGTCAGTCCTGGTAACAAGTCTGCTATGTGTGTATGGTTTTAAATAGTAAGCATCTCAATAATTTTAAACCATACAGATTTGCACCCAAATTTCCTCTATTAGGGCCCAAGGAATCAAATGAGGTATGGTTACATTCCATGCAGCCATTTAGAAGGAGTAGGATTTTTGCTTTTAAACAAATGTTATTTTCTATATGGGAACTGCTCTTCTGCTTCCAGAGAAGAGGTTTCCAACCTTTCATTATTACAAAACTGAAACCCAAGGATACTCCAGACCAAGTTCGGTCAGATGTTGCACCATGGCATAAGTCATAAGGCATGACATGTCCTTCCCAGCCAGATGAACCAACAAAAATGTAAAATTTCAACCAATAAAATCACAATGCAGACATCTTAAGAATCCTACCTAATGGTAAATAAGCCCTACCTAATACGATGAGGAAGTGGTCGCGGGTGTCCTCATTTCTGATCGTAGATGCTATAAAGGCAGTGGCTCTTTGGCCATTCTCCATCTCCAGGGACAACAGTTTCCGCAACACAGACACCAGGGCAGGCATGATGGACTTGTCAAACACAACATCTGTCGGCAAATACGACAAGTAGAGCATCAAATGGACAAATTATGAAGGGGTGTTACCATTTCCAAGTTTGAATATGTTGGGTTTTTTTGGCATCACAAAAACATTTCATCATCAGAATGATGAAAGGATAGTGGATTTAACTTTTTGGCAAATTTACTTTTTCATTTACCTCATCAATGTGAAAAAATGTGCATAGGAACACATTAGCAGGACATACAATACATTTTACAGCATTATTGCTCAATGTCAAATATTTCCTCACTGAATAGTTTCAAACACTTTTCATCATAATACATGTATGTAACTTTCTAATTTGTCATCAATTCTTGTGTACCTTTAAAATGTGTCAACAATTCTTGTGTACCTGGCAAATGTCCTTTATTTTTTTATTTTTTATATGTTTGGTATCATTCCCAAAGTTTTCGTATGGTTGCCAAACTGTACAGATTAATCAGCTTTTCGATTATGGAATTGATTAATTATTTCAATTTAATTTAAGATAATTTTCATAAATCGGCCAAAACCTATGTGGTGTGTGCACTTGAGGTTTACCTGCAGCAAGTATGATGTCAGGAGCTAGATCCCACAGAATTCTGTCATCGGAAGTTTCCCAATCATATTTGAGAAGTCGGATTCTCTCGTCTTGGTCGAAGAAGTACATTCCAGGAAGACATTCGTCCATTACCCAATTCTGAGACTCAACATGAAAATCGTTCTGATCAGAAAATGTGTCCTCGCTGTTTTCCTCGTCGTATGACGATGAAGCTGTGGAAGTATAGCTGATCTCCATAATATCTGAACACATGCTCACGGTACAGGGATTGGAGGGCTCAGCGTTTACACTCAATTGGCGGCGGATTGATTTCATCATACGTCCGTCCTTTTTGTCTGTGCACTCTTTAGATGTGGAGGGGAAGATATCGCTGGGCGTGTAGGTTGGCTGTGACAGATACGTTTGTTTAGCAAAGTTGGTCTCAATGTTCTTCATAAGAAGGTAGAGCACCTGGTGGTGACAGTCAGTAAACGTGTACGACTTCATCTGGCACTTCCTGCACACAGTGATCCCGGTAAGTCCCAGTCCACTGCCCAACTCCAACACACGCCTACACACAGACAGAACAAAAAATTATAACACATATACGTAACAAACAACAGAAACTTAGACTGCATTCGTTTATTGCAATCTAAACAGTTGAACCGGTTAGACCAGAGTCGTTCGTTTATGAAATAAGGTTGGACCCACTTAATTTGATGCTGCTTGCAAGGCCTGCATAAACATTTGCAGGTCTGGCAGTATTTATACTCGAAAATGTAACATTTAACAAGAGGCCCAATGGGCCTGCATCGCTCACCTGGTATNCGCCAGGTGAGCTAAAAACAGACAAACTGGTTAAACCGGATACACTCACATTCCTGTGTTGTTATACACTTACTTTAACAGAAATTTAGCTGTTTCACTTCATGTACTTAATGTTTCTGGTTTGGTTTTATCGGGTTTAACGTCCTATCAACAGCTGAGGTCATTAAGGACATGCCTCACTGTGTGGTGTGTAACCGTGCATGTGTGAATGTGTGCCGGAGACAGGGTATGTTGCTGTACTTGCCTCCTTGTGATAGCGCGGATCTGATGCCGACTCTATAGTGCTATCTCACTGAAATACAATGCCGAAGGCACCCAGCACAGCATTCTGCCCAGTCACATTATACTGACAACGGGCAGGGTGAACCAGTTGTTGTCATTACCCTAAATGCTGAATATTAAGCAGGGAATAACAACTACCATTTTCAAGGACTTTGGTATGCCACGTCCTGGTGACAGAACCCATTGTCTTCCTCACCTGGGCGAACACTCAACAATAAAGCCAAAAGTGAGGTATTGCCAAGTAAGACGTTAGGAAATGAAAGAATGTAGAAGTAGAGAGAAAGATTAAGATCAGAAGTGTTGCAAAGGATGCAGCAGATTAATTTTGTTCGCTTTTGAGTCCCCTAGTAGAGGGCACAAAAGCAAATCCCATATTCTGAAGGGAGTTCTCACATTAGTAGCCTCTTACGATACATGCATTGGGTAACAGCAGGTGTATTCTTTTCTCGATCCCCGACCTGCAGGGGTGACTTACTGTATCACAAATCTACCTATACTTATTTGCTTTCTTAACTACGGTATTCATTCTTTTAGGCTGTGTCTCCTTAAGCACTCATCTTCATTTTTCCCAAAGCTATTGCAAAGATGTGAAACACCAAAAGCAAAAAAAAGAAAAAACTTACTTGTTTTCTAAGAACTTGCTATTTTCGGAGCACCATTCTGACAGATGTAAGGCTGCCTGTGATGAGAAAAAATATAAATACATATAAACAATGGATAAACTAGAACACTGACAGGTCAGTAAGGGCCCCGTCTTGTGGCAATATATCCCCCATAATTATCAAAAAGCAATCTGCCCATATAGCTGAGCTTGACGTTTGACATTTGGACTTCAAAAAGAATCACAAGGAAGCAAAATATACATTTTACATAACTATGATGTGAGTCTTGTTTCCTTCCACCTCCATATTTGCTGGGCTAACAGAAATGTAAATACCGGTGTATCATACTCATTTGTTAGCTTTGATTTGTTTTATTTCACCTTATATACCTCCTCCATCAAGAGCTAGGGTCAAAGTCAGAGATCCACTTTGTCTTTGACCTTTGGACCCAAATGACCTTGACCATTAACCCAGTGACCCTGCAGATCTGTGGTCAGTTGACTTATTCTTTAATTCCGACCAACTTTGCTTCTTGATATCATAACAAAATGTTCATCAGTGAAAAATACAAAACTTGACCTTGACCCTTTGGACCCGTAACCTGGACCAAAGGTCAGTTGACTCTGTGTTAATTTCTGAACAACATTGCTCCATAATGTCATAACAAAATGTTCATCAGGGAAAAGGTACAAAATTTAACCTTGACCTTTGACCCAATGACCTTGAACTTTGGTCAGTTGAATCCTTGTTTAATTCTGATCAACTTTGCTTCATAATGTCATAACAAAATGTTCATCAGTAAAAAGATGTAAAATTTGACCTTGTCCTTTGACCCTAATGACCTTGACCTTTGACCTCGACTTAAATCCGAACAACTTTGCTTCATAATGTCATAGCAAAATGTTCATCAGTGAAAAGATGTAAAATTTGACCTTGACCTTTGACCCTAATGACCTTGACCTTTGACCTCGACTTTTTACCTCCGTGTGTCTCTTTGTTTAAATCCGAACAACTTTGCTTCATAATGTCATAGCAAAATGTTCATCAGTGAAAAGATGTAAAATTTGACCTTGACCTTTGAACCTAATGACCTTGACCTTTGACCTCGACTTTTTACCTCAATGTGTATTTTTGTGAACTGAACATCTTGACCAAGTTTCATGTACATCAGTCAATAAATACCAAAGTTATCAGCCAGGAACAGAATTTGTGGATGGACAGACAGACAGACAGACAGACAAACAGACAGAGTGATTACTATAGGGCACCCGTATCTCTGATACGGGGCCCTAATTATTGACTCCATTTATCAATGTTATTGATCACAATATTATTAATGAAGAAAAATTATAGATTATAATATTACCTATGTAACTTATTTCTGCACTGAAACATGTACTCAGTATTTATCTTGTAGACAAGCCCATGGCTGGTAATAAGCCCACCCAATTCTGTTGCAATTTTGTAAAAAATGTCACTGTCCTATAATTACCCGATCCCCTTATTACGGGGAAACCATTCCATTTTCTATTTTGTTACATTTTTTAAAGTAACACAACACAAAACTTTTGCTGCATGGTAAAAGTGTGGATATTAGTGGTGCGATCTTTGACTCCGTGTTATAATGTCAAGCTTGATAACAAGGCTGAGGGTCAATTTGAATGGGTTACTCAACGCAATTTTGCCGCTTGCTGCTATTATCTGGTAAGATGTCAAAACAAAAATTGTTTACAGTAGTTATGTAAAAAAAAATTACCTGTATTTTGCAAAGGTGTGCCAAACAACAAACATGAAATAACATTTGTTTGCATTAAAATATAGTATTCGATAATGTTAATAAATTTGATTGGTTTGGTTTGTTTGTGTGTTAAGTCCTATTAACATCTATACGGTCAATTAAGGACGTGCCAGGTTTTGGTGTCGGAGGAAAGCCAGAGTTCCCGGAGAAAAACCACTGACCTACGGCCAGTACGTGGCGACTGCCCCATGCAGGCATTAAACCCGCGACCCAATGGTGGAGGGCTAGTGGTAGCAGAATGTAAGACACCTTAACCACTTGGCCACCGCGGCCCCTAAAGGACTATGTATGGTTTGGGCCTGTTTTGGCCCCCAAATGCATCAATATTCAAAACCTTTAAATGAACTTTGAAATGACTGTTCCTTTAATTTCGAATACTTCCAAAATAACATAATGAAACTATTTATTTATATTTCTAATTATTGTTGCCATGGTAACATGTTCAACATAAATTAGAAAAATTTGAATATTTAGTGAATATTAGGATATTTTGCATAATTTTTCTCCTAGAAACTATAGAGGGCATGTTTGAACAAACTTAATATCAAAGGATAATGTGTAGGCACCTGTAATACATCTTTAGGAGAAATATAAATTTTGTTCAAGAGTGCGCTCTATGGTAGCAAAGAGAAAAACTAGGTGAAAACCTGTCAAAATTGACTGAATAATCAAATTTCAATAATTTATGCAAATATGACCTGGTTACCATGGCAGCCAAAATTGAAAACACAAATAAATATTTACATAATAGGACTGGGGAAGCATTCAAAATTAAAGAAACATTCGTTTGGAAGTTACATTGCAGATTTATAATTTTGATGGATTTGGGGGTCAAAAAAGCCCCAAACTATACATAGTCCTTTCAAAGAGTTCCTGTTGCAGATTACCTGCCAAGTACTTAGTCCTGTGGTCCCCTGGGAAATAAGATGTACTGACTCCTGTAGACTGACGGTATTCCCACAGGGCTGAAAAGTTACAAAGAATTCATCAAATATTGTATCCAACAAAAGCGACAATTTACATAATCTTTAATTATATCCTCTTGAATACCATATATTTTTCATAAGTATGTCAGAATACTTCTAAACATTTTCTTCGGGTTGGTAAGTATGGATTATGAGAAGTTCTTTTTACACAACCGATAAGATTTTCTATGTGATGTTTCGATGACTAGTACGATATGTACACGTTTGTAAGCTTACAGTGTAGCCGAATCGACTAGCTTTTGTGGACAACTCGTACACATTTTACACCTTTGTGTGCATACGCTTCACTGGTCATTTGTCTGATGAACAAGTCATCGAAACGTCACATAGAAAATCTCATTGGTTGTGTAAAAAGAACTTCTCATAATGTCAGAATACTGTTTCACAGGTGCAAATTTCGGCATATGCAATTTAACATTACAAGAAAACCATTAAATTTTCAATTCATTTCGTGTTCAAAGTTTGATGACTAAATTATTAATGCTTAAAAATGTGGGAATAAGTTGTTTAATATGTAATGCGATATTCTAATGACTTCATGCTTTACAATAAGGCTATCCTCCATTCTGAATGCTTACAAGAATAATATCAACTGTGTATATGTAGTACCAGATTGTATAAAATCCAAAGTATATGAAGTGAAGTTGTACCAAAACTTCCACTTATTCTAATCAAAAAATTTCTTCGTCTGCATCTGACCAGAAAATTTATCGCTAAAAAAATGTTACAATAAACACACCTACAAACAGAGAGAACATCTAGTGTAAAACCTACATGCTGTATTTAAACTTGGTGGTTAGTCTTCATTAACCTTAACTCAAACAAACATTGAATAAAAATAAGCCCAGTACCAACTATAACATGGTCTGTATATTTAATACCTATTTACATACCAGAGTGTAGGTTTTGTAACATAGCGTATCGTCCTCTTCCTCCTTCTGTTGAAGCAGATCACCATATGTTTCATAGATTTCATCACAGATATCAGCATCAATATCTTCAAGCTGAATAAAAGGAGACATTTTTTTTCTAATTAGACAGCCTTTATTAAGGGAATGTGTACCCATTATAACTATGAAGGCTAACAGTACAATATCTTTCTGAAAATCAAACTAATTTAACCTAATAAATCCCCAATCCCCTAAAAGTCCCTCCCTTTCATTCTTTTCTTGTTCTACATGAAAGTGTTTAATCTTCCATCGTCATTCACAGGCTTACTTGAAAAAGTATTTATAATGGCTTTCTTGAGGAATTTTGAAAAGTTCTACATTCAAATTTTTCCACTTTGCTGAGCGGCAAGGCACTTACTAGGTCAAATGCAGTACATATGAGTTATAATCTACAATATCTTGTGTCTGACTAAAATCAACCATGATACAAAGTACTAAACAGTTAATGGTCATTATGATAATGGGATTTTCTGTCTATGTATGGGGTTTATATAATTCGGCTCCTTTTGATTACGATATAGAAATTCTTCTTTTTATTTTATACCAAAACAAGAGGCCCAATGGGCCTGCATCGCTCACCTGGTATAAATATCACACTTGTAACCTTAAAAGTGATCTAAAATAAAGCTACAGGCAAAATAAAATATCAGTATTTATGATTAAAATTCATTCAAAAGAACCTGTTATTTTTTTTTTAAACATTTCACCCCTGTGATTGAAAATCGAACACAGTCATTATGTTGAACAAATTTAATAGCCTTTCATCTCAGGATGCAACTTGCAAAGTATCAACATCCTGGGACCCATGGTTATTCAGAAGAGGTCGTTTAAAGATTTTAAACAAATTTGACCCCTGTGACCTTGAATATAAGTCAAAGTCATTCACTTTAACAAACATAGTAGTCCTTGATCCCAGCATGCTACTGACTAAATATCAACATCCTAAGCCTTTTGGTTATTCAGAACAAGTTGTTT
>NW_018407509.1:767949-772215 GCF_002113885.1 Mizuhopecten yessoensis
GAAGGTCATTCATTTGAACAAACTTTGTAGCCCTTCATCTCAGCATGCTACTGGCCAAATATCATCACCCTGGGCATTTTGGTTATTCAGAAGAAGTTGTTTAAAGGTTTTTTAAGACAATTGACCCCTGTGACCTTGAATATAATTGAAGGTCATTCATTTGAACAAACTTGGTAGCCCTTCATCCAAGCATGCTACTGGCCAAATATCATCTCCCTGGGCACTTTGGTTATTGAGAAGAAGATGTTTAAAGTTTTTAACATATTTGACTCCTGTGACCTTGAATATGGGTGAAGGTCATTCATTTGAACAAACTTTGTAGCCCTTCATCCCAGTTTGCTGCTGGCCAAATATCATCACCCTAGGCCTTTTGGTTATTAAGAAGAAGTCGTTTAAAGTAAAATATTGACGCCGGACGCCGGCCGGACGACGGACGGACGGACGACGGACGCCGCACCATCGCATAAGCTCACTTGGCACTTCGTGCCAGGTGAGCTAAAAATCACAAAATGAAACTCTTTCTCAAAATGTTTTCTTTTTCTTTTATAAGATTTTTAAGATTTTTCTTCACGCAAAATACAGGATTATATACCACACCACACAAAAAAAGAGAAAATCAACTACATTTGTATATCAACTCTAATAAATTACTATCATAATATATTCAAATGTCAATATAGGAATTATGTGCAATGATTACATGTGTAACAGGAAAGGAAAATTGCAACAGGCAGACCAGGATTCGAACGCAGAACCTCCAAACTGAGTCCAGTTCCTTTACGCTACAAAGATTTTCAAACTATATGTGAACTGTATATTTACCTTATGTAAGATGCTCTTAACAAATGCACGTTGATAGCTGAGTGATGGCGGGTACTGCTTACATGTGGCATCTTGAACGGTGGCCTTCAGAACAGCCCTTTGCAAGTCTGGTGAGATATCTTTGTCATCTATTGAGTGTGTCGTCTGCAAATACAAGTAATGCATAAGCGATTCTTATACCAGTATATATATATAGGATCTTACACTCGTTTTCATTTCATATGAAATTTTTGAAACTCGTCACAAATTTTTCAAATAAAAACGAGTGCAAGATCCTTTTCATCACATAATCAAGACTTGTGGGATTTATTCGTGTAAAACTACAATTTTCATGCAACCTTGAAATGTAAAAAGACGCCATTTTGACTCCAGTGCGTAAGTCTATGACGTCATGTACTTGTCCTAGGTGTAACGTCACAATTGAAACTTACAACCAATCACAGGGCTGATAGGTAATATTACATGGGTTGTTAAGTAATATGCAAAAAATATGACACGTGTATATTCACTGGATAACACAGTACATTATGCGATAAATACATATATTGTAGCTATACACTATGTTCATTGTTCTATATTTTAATTATCAGACTTTAAGAATATGTTGACATGACGTAAGTAGATAGGGTTTAAATTGCCCACGTTTGCCATTTTGGGTTTATTACAGCTCTATCAAATTTTACAGTTTTATCAAATCAAGTGGGGTTTTATTACTCCGTAATTGAGTAGGTATTAATTGCCTGTCGCCCATTTCCACAGACACCCATGGCTACATAACTCTGGGGTTTTATTGAGTGTCCCTATCTGTCTTACACAAGTTCATCCTTAGCTCCTTACTTATTGTTTTATAAGTGTTTATCAGGATTATCGTTTATTGGCCCTGCATGCACAGTGTCAGTTGCCCGACTGGTCGGGTCTTGTTATGTCAAGCAACTCCTGAGTCACTTAAGTTCAGCTTGCCCGTTTTCGCCTAACAGGGTTAAGTATATAAAGAACGAGTGAGAGAGTTGAAGGGAGTTTAGATTTGGAGTGAGAGAGGATTTTACGACAGGGATATTACGAGAACTTGATTATCTGTTAATTGCCTGGGTGAGCTGTATGTACGCTCCATGCTGGGTAACATGTATGTGTGAATATACTGCAACTTGTATTGTCCATGCATTCGGTGTTACCAGTTGTATATATATTTCGAAACTCAGGGACTGTGTTGGTTGGTGTATTGCTCGACTGCCCATTCTATCTATAAAACTATAACTTAATTTCGTTGCGGGTGTCCGACACCACACGGACGATTTACCAAGGACTTTCGACGAACGGTATGCGGGATGTGCCACTACGGAAAGTACGCAACATATATTGCACAATTTTATATTTTCAATTTTGTATCAATCTTATTTTGGTGATCTTAGACAGAATAAACCTATTTTTCTATTGTCTTTGGTCCAAACTAATTCAAAACTGAAATATTAAATGCTAGAAATGTGCTACAGCGAATTTTTAGTATTTAATTGATGAGCTTTGCCAATGTTTATTTTGTAAGTATAAGGATTTACCCAAACATACCTTAACAATAATGGGATGAAAGACGACACCTAACATCTGAACATAGTGGAGATACTTATGTTTTTATGATTGTAAAAATGCTGACAAAAAATGAACATGCGTTTGAGTTTCGACGTAAAAATGGAGATTTTTTTCTTTCATTATTGAATCAATTACCTTCCATTTCATTCGCCTAATTGGTACCATTTCGAAAAATTGAGTTCTAATGTCTCTTAAAATGTTTTCCTCTAAAGACATTGTTGTGCTCATGGAGGCAGCCATATTTCTTGTTTCTTTTGTAAGCTTGATTTTGATTGGCTAAAGCACATTCAGGACCAATCACAGTTGAGTTGACATATTTCATGTTCAAGAGACGCTTTACATGAAGAATATAGAGAAAATGTAAGTTCAATCCACCTGAATCAGTTGTAATCATACATTCTAGATATCATTTATAAGTTTAGAATTATTATTTGATTCTATGAGAATGCGAAGCATATAATATTTGTTGTGAACAGACCTAAAATACATTTAAAACGTAATTGTTAATCCCGCTTACGTCCCCTGCAAAATCAATGTTTACATTTTGTAAAACGCCGACACACAATATTATAATATCAAGTCGATGCTTTTATTTTCAATTAATTTTAAAAATGTTATGTTTAGTACGTTTACGACCTCCATAAAACGTGAAGGATTTAATTGTAGGAATACATGATTTTCAGTACATGCATTTGCGTACACACAACGTCGGCCGTCTAAGCGAAAGATGAGTTTCTTCCCCTGCGCCCGATAGACTGGATCTTACATTTGGAATTTTACCATGAAGATATGAAAACGGGGGGTTCCCTGACTCTCAAAGACCTGCATTTTGACTCCTTAATCTGACAAAGGACTCCCAAAACTGTTAAAAACTTGCACTTCATTATGTGTGTTTTGAGTCCTTGGACTCTAAAATGTCTGAAATTTGAGGGTCCTAGCTATAGGGAAAACCCTGTGAAAAGCAGGTTATTAATATCACATTCTTGGTTAAGAGTACAAGTGAAGTCAGCAACTTCATTGCTTATAGTTTGATTCTTGAAGGACTTGCCCGAAATTAATAGTATGGAGGCATCATGACAGTTAATAGCATGCTTCTTGCTGTCAAATGAGGTTTTCTCACATTGACACACTCACAGCTATGTTTGTGTTATTCAGTTTATAGTTGGGCTGATACAACTTCTATGGTAACCGAAAGCAGGTGTCTCTTAAAAAGAAACCCAAGTTAAACAAGTGTACCTGACTAGTATGACAGGTCGAATATATACATGGAGGATATTTATTTCCCAGGATTGCAAGGACATTGCTACAGAGAAATGTGTTCTCCATAAAAGAACAACAGTATGGAACAATTTATCTGACCCCATTGTAACTGCAAACTCATTAAATAGCTTCAAGAACAGACTTGACAATTTCTAGAGGACAGGAAGTAAAATTCAACAACTACAAGTATATATATATGTGCAACAAACGGAAGTGAAAACTATAATAATCATAACAATAACAGTACACTTTAAAATGAGTCCAGCGAAGAGGATCCTTAGAGGAACCTGTGCTGGAAAATATCATTGTATCAACTGTATCATGTTAATGTAACAGCTGAGGTGAAACTGCTGCCTTACTATATTCCAGCAATGGATGTTCATTATGATCACTAATTCAGCAAAACCAAGCGTGGTCCTTGGCTGAATGGGTGCCTACTCGCACATAAATGCATAATTAAGTGGCAGCGTCGTGACCCAGTGGTTCCTAGTAAAGCTGAGCTCCTGCTCGTTAGGGAAGGTGCATTGAGCCTCCACAAGAGGGAGACTCACAAGATTCCCCAGGGAAAGTCTTGGGACAAGACATTTCAGAGGGGGAAAT
>NW_018407509.1:772220-773677 GCF_002113885.1 Mizuhopecten yessoensis
GGGGGGGGGGGGGGGGGGAATATCGCCTTACTGGCAAGCTTTCTTTTCCAGTGATGCGGTATAACCCTTGGATGTGTTAACAAATTCAGCAACATCAGCATGGTCTGTGGCTGGATGGGTGCCCTTTGGGCTTCCGCATGTTACACTAGTAAAGTGGCCATCACCTATATAGCTATACTCCTCTGAAACTAACCATATAACTCGCACCAACTGCAGGCTCTAAAACTATTGTTATATATATAATATATCGGTAGAAATGTTTTAAAATGTACTTCTTTAAGTGTCCGTACTGTACATGTGATTGCTGGTAATTGAAGAAGATGCATTTGTACTAAATAGTGGTTTTTACCTCACCTGGCACGAAGTGCCAAGTGAGCTTATGCCGTGNTTACATTCACTACATTTAACTTACATGTATCTTCTTCCAACCTATGCAATCTCAACAAGACCAAGTTACCAAATAAAGGTTTCCAACTTCTTTTCAGATTTAAACATTTAACTATACATTAATTTAGTTTGACTTTTACATATTTAGACATTTGAAAGACTACACGGAAAAAATAATTTTGCTATGTAATCAAAAGACCCATCCAAACCTGTAAATGTGGTAATTATAAAACTTTAATTGTGTGCAGAAATATTTGCCATTGAAATTCATTTTGATTTTTTTCTGTATCTAGGGTAAGAAGTCAAAGTAAAAGCCGGGAGAGAAAGAAAAGTGGACCTGAAAGGGGAAGAGAAAAGCACAGGAAGAATTCGTCTTCAAGCAGTGACAGTGATTCAGACAGCAGGCAAGCAAAAGTTCTAATGAAACAATTCATTAAGCAACTCAAATTTCGATCCACAAGTATTAGCCATTTCAAGAAATTGACTACTACCTGGTAGTTGACTGAAATGTCTTAATAATTCAGTAAAATATCTGTCATAGCATTGCAATGTCCCAAAGAAACTTGCAAGTTCATGTTGACATATAATTAATACTGCATACCGTAAAAACCCATGTAATTTGTGCACTTTTTTTTCCAGAAATTTAATACCCAAAGTGGGGGGTGCGTAAAATACACAGGTATAGAAATATTCAAGTTTTTTTCAGGAAAAGATCGACGATTCTGGGAGATCGCCATCTTGGATTATTTCCCTTATTATACACGGAACTCTAAGACAAATGACGGTCAACAAATTTATTTATGTCAAACATTAATAAAAGATACATAATGTGTTGTTATGTGAGTTTATGTGAAAAGTATTATTAAATAGGTAACCGTTAACAAAAAAAGTTAAGCCAAATTCCTATGCCAGAGAATCGCCGATCAACTTACGACATTACATTTCGACATCTCGGTGCGTTTCCCCATACTATTACGAAAATGTAGTTGTTCAATTTAAGCTCCGTTCCATGTAAGTTCTGTAAGTTTTTTTCAAATCGCCTATGCGTAAACGTATAGCATGTTTTTTTT
>NW_018407509.1:773932-793583 GCF_002113885.1 Mizuhopecten yessoensis
AATTACTTATTAATTGATATGTTTTTGTAAGCAAGTAAATGTTTTATGTAAAATATTGCTAAAATGAATTGATGTATGCCGATATGCGCACACGTGTGTGTCATGTGTGATCAGATAATTCAAAGAAAACAAGCAACAAAATACACATTTTACGTAGTTTCTTCTTGGTTTTAAATATCATTTTACATCAATGAAAAAAAATTCATAGAAATATATTTTTAAAAAAAATATTCAGAGATCGATTTTCGGAGCATGAACATCATTTTTTTTTCCAGATTTTTTAGGTGCGCAAAATATTCGAGTAGAAGCTTTTTTCCAGATTTTCAGCCTCAAAAAGTACCCGGCAAATAACACAGGTGCGCAAATTACATGGGTTTTTACGGTATACAGCAAAATCGTTGGCATTTGGCTACAGGATAATCCTTTCAATTTTAGCAGATGAAGTTTCATCCAGAGATTTTGGCATTATGTAACTGCAGACAATTTACGCATATAGAAACTGAAGTGTTTATAGTTTTATTTGACCAGGTTTACAAGTGTTTCAAAGGCTCCTTTTTAATCTCTGCTTCAAGGTCATAAAATCAACCATCACTACTCACTAGGCAACGACATCCTTAGAAAAAACTTGTGGACAGTTATTCATGTATGGGAATGATCATCACTGACAGAATTAAATGCAAACAGAACAAATATTAAGTTCATTGACTTATGGCCTGATGATTGAAGTGGTTCTAATGTATTAAATTATTTGTATCATTAAATTAGCTCATCTTCTGGGTCCAGAAGAAGATCCCGTTCATCATCCAGTGGCAGCGGCTCCAGTAGCAGTGGTAGCTCACGCAGCAGCTCTTCAAGGTCTGGAAGCTCCAGCTCCAGTCGGTCGTCCTCCAGCGATAGCAGTCCCCGTAGGACAAGAGCCAAACGGAAGGCTTCAGAGTCAGTAATGAAATAATGGTCAAACCTTGTCTAAATGCCACACAGTATTCTGTGTATGAGTGTATTATGCAACAAAACAAATTAGGGCTGCCACAGTTAGAAATAATGCCAGTCAGATTTATAACCATGTGTACTTATTCCAACTGAAACCGGGTAACCATGTTTTTTTGTGCCATGAAATGCAGCCACCAATGGCCCTTTATCTCGAAAAAATAATGTGATAACTTAATTTACTAAATGCATATATTGCAAGCCTCCTGACTGGAATTTTTTTGTAGTCAACACTATACACTCATAATTCTGGACATCCTTTATGGTCGGAACACGGTCGATAACTGCCGGTGAATGGATATGTTTAACAGAATGTCAGTCGATATTGTGTTTCTTTTTGTTTTCTAAATTCAGATAAGGTAGAAATAAAGTGCTGTGATGTATTGAAACATACTGGAACATTCTGGCCTTTTTATACGTTAACAGTTTCAATTTTGAATGACAGCTTTGATTGGATGTGCAGTACTAAATGAAAATAAAGGAAGAAAGGAAGTGCTGTAGAGTATTAAAATGGACCAGATAATTCCAGCATTTAACAATACAAATATTGACATCTGTGTGCAGCCAACTTTTCTATAGTGTAAACTATATCATAAACATCCTTGATCTTCTCGTTGCATTAGACATAGAATACATATGTACTTGTTAATTGTATACCTATTTTGACACCAGAAAGTACTGAATTTTCTATCACCATTATGACGACCTTAATGTTATGTTTCAGTATTAGTCTTGACACATTTATTTTTGAACTTTTTTAGATCCCCTAAAAGGAAAAAGCGGAGTCCCTCTCCCATCAAACCTACCAAAGTACACGTAGGACGATTAACACGCAATGTCACCAAAGACCACATCATGGAGATTTTCAGTGTGTATGGACAGGTTAAACATATAGAAATGCCAATTGATCGCGTCCATGCAAGTTTCTCCAAGGGATTTGCCTACGTGGAATATGATAACACGACAGAGGCGGAGAAAGCCATCAAATACATGAATGGAGGTGAGAACTACTATGAATACTGTATATTATGTTTGGTTCAATATTAGTTGATGAAACAATTTCCAGAAAAGCGAACTTAGGAGAGAAGGCATTTACAATGGATAGTATATGGTGGTGGAGTCCAAATTGATTGGTATCGTGTTCTCAAGAAGAAAAGAATATTACGACTTGACACCCATGTTCACTAAAATATTGTGGTCGGATGTGGGTGACAAAGAATTTGGGTATTTCTCAATTCATAGACATATGATCTCACAAATATTGTATGACTTTACACCCATATTCACAAAAATAATCCCAAGAAGTCCATGGGAGAATTATCCCCTTGCTGTTGGGACCCCGGAGGATCCCTGTATCATGAACAGAGTGAATAATACTTACTGTTTGTCAGTGTTCTCCAATGATGTTTGTACCCCCAAATATCGGTTTAAACATTACTCTATTTCATTCGTCATATATTACAAGTACACACATAATTAGAAATAAGATCTGGCATACAACAAGATTATAAATCTTATATAAAGCCCAAATATTTGGCTCTACCTTAAGTTTTCATTGACTTTGTTTAGTAACTAAGGACCTTAGGAATCTAGAAATGTAGCAAATGAAGCTCCAAAACCTAAAATTTATGGGGAACTCTGTTTATGTACATTAAGAACATAGTGGAAACCTGTATTGCCCATACTTAGTACTTGAACCCTTTCAACACTGTAGACCATAATGGACTCATCCAGATCAATGCATGGTAGAGTCTACTAAATAAATAAAGTTACATAGGGGTGAAAGGGTTAAACAATGTCTAGGTAAGGAGCCAGAAGTCCAATCGTTGTAATTCTTTCCGTGATCATGACTTTTCATTTTCTGATTGCAGTGTGTTGCATAAGACAATTGGTCAATTTCAAAAAGAGTGAGGTTGAAAGTCGTATTACCAAGATCATGCTTGTCAGGCAGGGCTATTTCAGAAAGGGTGAGGTCATGATAAGAGGTCAGATGCCAAATTATCATGATGCTTGTCGAAACTTTACTTATCTTCCTCAGATTTGCTAATGAAACTGCATAGATATGTGAATTACATGGAGGGTAAAAAGGGTATACCTGAGTGGACCTTAGCTCACTTTGTTTCTGTTCGCTCTGCAATAACCCTCGGTAAAATCTGGAAGGGTAAAGTACTGACTGTTCTCATAAATGGCAGTATATATTGAGATAGACACAATAAATGCATCATTGTATGAGTATCTTAAGGAGGCTCCACCCTTTAGCAATTAACCAGAAGAATTCAATGAAAGTTTCACATAATGGTTATGTCACTAAGCAGAAATGATTTTATGAAAATCTAAGCATTCTGATAAACTGGGTATTTTTTTGTAAAAAAAAATACAGAAAAATTGAATACAGAATAGCGGGTGAAGGGCTAAAATCCTGGGTGTAACCTGACGAAATTGGGTCACTTGGCAGGTATGTGTATGGATAAAAGTTTTTACATACAAGCTAAAAGCAAACGGGACACATATATTCATACAAAAAGAGTGAAAAATTTAACCAAATATACACCAAGACTTTATTATTCATTTATTTTACATTTTACAATCATTTTGATCCTGGTAAGAGTTTGTCTACCTTGAAAAAAATTAGAACTTACGACAGAGGGATAAAATTGAAGCAATGACAATCAATTAAATTATGATATTTTATGGAACAAAATTACTCTCAATTATGTACACTTTGGATATCATTCCATAACCCGCTTACGCAGGTATATACCATAGGCAATCGCATGGTATGCCGTTATCACGTGCACGCACATGTACTTGCATTTTAGAGGGATCTTGATATTTTACAAACCACTATTTTCACAGAGTTATTGTAATTAGGTCTGCATTCCATGCGCCTCATATACGACCTTCTTGAAGTCTTCTGATCTTATGTCAGTGTCTAACCGTGAGTTAATTAATGTCTTCGTATCATACGCTTTTTTTCTGAAATACGTGTGGTTACACATTTCCGAGTTAAGTCTCGATATCTGGTGTTGACATATCGTCACGCACATGTACTACTGTTTACCCGGTGTTACTATAATTTACACTACAGTAATGGGAAGTCCTTCAATCTGTCGTTCTCATTGTAGGTCAGGTAGACGGCCAGGAGATATCAGCTGCTGCTGTACTGGCACCACGACCTGTTAGACCGAGGAGATCACCCCCACGCAGACCCCCTCCAAGGTGGAACAGACCATCACCCCCTCGCTACAACAGAGACAGAAGGAGGTAGGTCTGACACAAACTAACACCATTTACAAGAAAAGATTTTTTTTATTTATTTTTTCATGCATCCTATGTATGGTGATGTCTGAGCCCAATGTTTAGAGATGTTCTACTTATACATAACCATCATATTCAGGTCAAAGGTCAAATACCATAAACATCATTTCAGAACCAGTTAATTTGATACAACCATCAAATTCAGGTCAATGGTCAATCATTTCAGAACCAGTTAATTTGAAACTACCATCAGATTCCATTTTCCTGAGCATGCAATGTGATTTGAATGTATAATATATAAGAGACTGTCACATATTGCAGGAAATCATGTTTCAGATAGATCAGGATTTCATTAAAAAAATGATATTTCTAAATTATGTAATTTTGACAAAAAGAATTTAATGAAATATTCAACAGAATTACAGGAGAGACACAAAATGGGGTCCATCGCTTCTTCAGTGTTGGCAAATATAAATTTACCCGGATAATTTGCTATTAACTTACAAATATATCATATATGCAAAAATATCCACACAAAAACAAAAATATTTACATTTATATACTCTTGTCTTAATACTGTTCGATGAAATGTTGACCTTGAATATTTAAATCACAGGTCACCACCACAACGGCGAAGGTCTCCTCCCCGTCGAAGATCAAGGTCACCCGTCCGCAGACGTCGATACAGCAGATCAAGTTCAAGCTCATCACGATGATCATAAAAGATCTAATTTGTGTTAACACTGTGAATCACAAAGACTCGGTGACCTAGGGGAGTAAATGTGATAGATAAAAGTATAAGATTTTCACTGTGTAGCAGATTATGTTAACAAAATCACAAGGATTGAAAGACTGCACGGTGCGAGAAGAATTGAAAAATGTGATGGGTTCACTTTGCAGCAGATTCTGTTTTGATATTTGGAATTCATGGAGACCGAGAGATTTGCTGTGGAAGAATAATCGAAAGTGTAATGGATGAGGTTTCACTATGAATGAGATTAACAGAAGTTTTTTGTGTGCTAGAATGTCGAAACTGCATAGATGCATGTAAGGAAGATTTCTTCAGTTCAGTGAAACTATCGGGTCTAATCCTCTTTCTAAACGAGCAAACTTGTTAAAACAACCGTGTCTCTTGTTCAACAGGAGTTATTTTATTTAAAATTCCATTGTCTTATCTATATATATTGACTCCTTTCAAGATTATTCATTACATTGTGTGTCTGTTATATTCAAATCAATCGAACGTAGTGGTTTTGTGAAACATATGCGGTGTTAACGGAAGTATTATAATGAAGCCAATTTTATTTTATGACTTGAAATTTAACAGCTAAGCAGGGCTAGAAACTAAGGATAGCTCAATGGTCTGAGACTTGTGAAATGTGCAGATGGACTAGTGGTTCCTACCATTGCAACTGCTGGCCCGATTGACTAGTCAAAATTTTATATTACTCATCATATTTAATGATGTTGGGTTAGTGGAATTTTTAAATGGACTAGTGAAAGTAAAATCTACAAGCCCGATTATTAAAACTAATTTCTAGCCTTGCGAAGATAGCAGTGTACAGTAGGGCACTGTGGTCATGGTATATGGTACATTAAATAAAATCTACGTCTTCACAACATTAGCTAGCTTTACACAAAGTAGATTTTTGCACTTGGTACATCTTGAAATGCAAGTACCTCTTACTTAGTAGTTGTGGTTGTCAAAAATATTTTTTGGGGCAATTTTTTTGTACCTTTCAAAAAATCTGAAATCTTTAAAAATATCAACAAAATTTTCAATACTGTGGTATATCATATAGACATATTTGTAGGTGTATTGTGCAGGATGTGTCCACAATTTATATAGGATCAGACCATTCCTACTGTACACTGCTTCCTAATCACATGTCAGCCATTCTTTTACCTTGTAGGACATTTTCTCATGATGCTTTTGAAGTTTTTAAAGTCATTCATTGTATTGTCAGGATGTGTGTTTTTACTGTTTTATTGTGAAGTTCATGAAAGCAGGCAATGTTATTGCATTGGGATGAAAGTGAAACTGGTCGATAATTTGGGAATGTAAGTATTGCTGGTTTAATATAATGTAAATAAATTTATAAAAGTATGAATAATTGTTTCTTTTTCATGCAAGCTGCAAGTTCATCTTTCTGTTTGGTTTGTTTGTGTTTTACATCCTTTTAACAGCTATGGTAATTTAAGGACGTACCAGGTTTTGGTGGTGGAGGAAAGCTGGAGTTTCCAGAGAAAAAGCACCAGCCTACGGCCAGTACGTGGCGACTGCCCCACGTAGGCCTCACACTCGCGACCCAATGGTAGAGGGCTAATGGTAGCAGAATGTCAGATGCCTTAACCACTTGGCCACCGCAGCCCCCCCCCCCCCATCTTTCTGTACGATTTTGAAAAGCAGTACTTATCATTGGTGATTTGGCCCAATTGCTTTAAACAAATTTTCTATGGTAACTATGAGTAGATATCAACCATATTTGGTTCAAAGCATTCTCAGGTGGTTTGGATTCTAAAGAGTACAATGCTTCTCTGGGCTAAAAAGGAAAATTTAATCTTATTGCTGATGACATGAACAAATTTTGGTTTAAAGCAATCCCTGGTGATTGTGAGGCTGACCACTACAGTGGCCTGAGGGGCAGAGGCTAAAAACAGGGTGATTAAGCCATATTGCTGATAACCCTGGACCTATGAAATGGATATTGACCATATTTGGTAGGAAACTTCCTCAGGTTATGGGAATTCAAAACTGTAAAAGTGGAGGCTGTAGCAGTTCTACTCTATTGCTGGGTATGAAGTGGTGAGTACAGGTATCGCACCAGGATTGGCCTCTTGGGGATGTAGTTCTCCTGTCATGGAAATTATTGAGATCCTCACGCTATGACTATATATACAATTGCTGAGTATATGCTACCAGAAATGGTTCCTGGGTCTAGTCCCACCCCACGGGACTTTGATCTCTGGGACACAACATGGAAACAGTTGAGATCCCTACCCTATGATAGAATCACATACATTTATCTTTTTTTCTTTTCAAGTCGAGCAGTTTTTAGGATCAGCTTTAGGGTCTGATCCCACCCATTAGGAGTTAGCCCCTGGATCATAACTTTGAAGCAGTTCCCAACCCAATATTTATATCCACATACACAATTGCTGGACATGAGGAAACATGCAAAATCATGCTATCATAATTGACTTTGTACACTGCAACTTGGTCCCAGCTGGAATTACTCTTTGGGTCCAAATATGGAATCCCCACTCTCAAGAACTTTTTAAATAATTGTTTTGCCTTAAAAGACAAATACATTTGCGACATCAGAAGTTGCCTAATAGTCCATTGGCCCAAAGGGCCATGTGAGCTTACGGCATGGCATCCGGCGTCAAATTTTCCATTTTAACGACTTCTTCTCAATAACCAACAGGCCAAATGTCATATTTGGCTGGTTGGTTGCTGGGATGAAGCCCAACAAAGTTTGCAAAAAGAAATGACCTTGACCCATATTCAAAGTCACAAGGGTCAAATTTGTTAAAACCTTTTAAACGACTTGATTAAATGAAAGGCCCATGCTATTTGGTCGATATGTTCCTTGGATAATGTCTGACAAGTTTGTGAAAAGAAATGACCTTGACCCATATTCAAGGTCACAGGGGTCAAATTTGTTAAAACCTTTCAACGACTTCTGATTAACTGAAAGGCCCTGAAGCATGCTATTTGGCCGATATGTTCCAGCTAGGATCAAGGTCTTGGGTCAAATTTGTTAAAACGACTTCTTTTGATTAACCAAAAGGGCCAGAAGCGTGATACTTGCCAGATAGGTCTCTAGGATGAAGCCTGACAAAGTTTGCGCAAAGAAATGACATTGACCCATATTCAAGGTCATAGGGGTCATATTTGTTAAAACCTTTAAACAACTTCTTCTGATTAACCGAAAGGCCCAGAAGCATGATATTTGGCCGATAGGTTCATGAAATGAAGCCCTACAAGGGTCTAATTTATTAAAATGCTAAAACTACTTCTACTGATCAACCATAAGTTGTGGAATCACTATTAGCTTACCTGCCCGAAAGGGCAAGTGAGCTTATGTCAGGGTGAGTCGTCCGTTCGTCATCCGTGATATTTGGCTGAAAGCTTCACTGGTTGGAGCCCGACAAAGTTTGAGAATGAAAATGACCTTGGCCTACTTTCAAGTTTACAGGGGTCAAATATGTCAACACCTCAAGTGACTTCTCCAGAGGAACTGAAAGGTACAGAATCTTAATATTTGGCTGGTAACTTCTTTAGATTGAGCATGACAAAGTTTGAGAATGACCTTGACCTACTTTCTGGGTCACAGTGGTCAAATATGTCAAGTTTGCGAGTGAAATACTTGTACAGTCTAATATTTGATGAGAATATTTTGCTATGACTGCTTAAATATTCAGGTGAGCAATACAGGCCCTCTAGGCCTCTTCTTATTAGTTTAAGGGAGGGAGTGGGGGGGGGGGCTAGGTTTGCATTCCATCCGTCCAAGAAGAAGCTTGTCCGGGATGCATCTTCTAGACTATTTCACCTGGAGTAACCACATTTTATGTACAAGGACATCTTTGGTGGCAGAGGGCAATAATAAGGTCATTGGGACCTATGACTTGACCTTTGACCTTTACTTTTGAAAATGTTTGTCAAGGGCATATCTTCTATACTATTCAACTGGAGTAACCAGATTTGATGTAGAAGGACATCTTGGGAGTGCATAGTGCAAGAATTAGGTCACAGCGACCATTGACCATTACTTTTGAAAAAGTTTAACATAAGTGTACTGTTTCTTAAATATCGAAATCATTACTGGTGGGGGACTATGGATTGCCTTGTTCCCAGAGGGATGAAGGAAAAAAAACCAGTATCATGTGATGGGACACAAGCTGTAGATAGTTCACCAATACCCCTATACAATGGAGTTACATAGGAATTTTAACTGTTAGAAGACTTCAGACGAGGAAAATCACATCAACAGGTGTCTTCATGATAAAAAAGACAAAGTATACAAGACCCTGTAGTGATGTCACTTAGAATATATCCTTGTGAATGTGGAATCCATAATGGAAAATTAGGATGGTGCATAGAGAAGCTGTTTGGTTTGCAACACCAACCTACAGCTAGAAATCTGTAACTGTAACCCTATGGATCCTTGGTTGGACAACTCTGGCGAAACAATGCAGGAGAGGTGTAAAATCCTCTGCGTTGAAACCGCTACCATCCTTTACTGCATAACCACATTTACAACACCCTCAAAACGTATCTAACTGGGTCAGCTCATCAAGATACCTATAAATACAGTTTTTACCAAGAATATGACAGTAGCTAGAACTACACCTTTGTACGAAACAATCCGGGCAGACAACAGAAAGACTCTAGGAATCTGAGTGGCAATACTTAATGCCATTCGGAAAATGTTTTATCAAGCTTTTAACCTTTTGGTCCGAGTGCTGCCATGTATGTATAATGAAATGCACGCAAGTATATCTGTAGAACAGACTCCTGTTGCAGATTAACAGCATAGAAAAACAAATACCAAAATTAAATGAAATGTCAATTTCAGACGGTTCACTATCAGAATCACTGTTAACACTTATTTCTCAACTTTCAGTTGTTTGATTTATTGTTAAATGAAATTCAAACAATCTTATCTTCATCTTGTTTTTCTGGCCTATTTATAGCTCCAACAGACATATACTTTTTTGGCAGTTAAGTTTTAGCATAAAAGCTATCCAAAACAAGCCCTTCTGGCTACATGCAGGAACTAAGCCAATCATATAAATTAAGTTTGTTGAACTTGAGCTGGGATGTTTCGCCTATCGATAGAGAGTGTATACACACACTGTGTCAAATAAATGTACTACCACATTCTTTAATATCCAGCATAAAGTATTTTTTGAGTCTCTAGATCATGTTCTTGGTATAAAATCTTCATGGCAATTGCATCTTTCTACATATAAGTATTTAAAATTTACCACACTCAAGCAGTCTTGTAAAAATTGCATTTATTGTACATTTATTTCACATTATATATTAAGATTTTATGATACACATGATTGATTTAAAGACAAATCTCCATCATAAGATTTCTCTATGTACAAAAGAGAACTTTATGCACATCAAACATGCAAATAAACTTGCTTCCGTGCTAGTGAAGACAAATCACTGGTTGATTTCACAAGATTAAAAATTCATAAAATGATAACTTTTCAGAGAATGCCTTTCAGATCGTTGTCACCAGTTAGATGCTGAGATATATATATAAAGAACGTAGGCCCTGGGCTAGCCACGGCTGGTGTCTCGTACTGTCACAACGGTTAATATCCAATGAATGTCAACCCGATACGTCCTATATGTATCAAATGCATTGTCCTAACATGAAGAATGTCAACTGAATGAGGCGACATGTCTGGCCGACATATCAAAATGTATAAATAACATGGAAAATAAACATAATGTCTGTCAGATATAATGGGTGTCATAATCTCTTCAGCACTTTCTTTTTCTCTTTTTTCTTTTTGTCAATAAGTTTTTTGTCACCGGCATGCTTTTTCGCCATTGGTCCTTCTATGCTACCCTTCAATGATGATGTTAAACCTGATTCTGTTGAAGCTCTGTAAATAACAAAAGTGATATTAAAAATATGTCCAATGTTTAGCAGAAGATGTGCAAGTCTCAGTTGTTGGGTAATTATGCCTTGGACTAACAATATGTCAAATTTGCAAACCACAACTTTTTAAAGGTCTTTTTACCTGAATAATTGAATTGCAAGACTTAAAACCATCATACATATTTGTTCATTCAATAACACAACATTGTTATAATTTGTTACCGGAGCTATTCCAGAAATGAATCACATAGCTTTGTTTTTGTGAACAAAATCAAATGTCTTCCCTTATAAGCAATAATTGATATACACTTTGCAATTATTTCACCTTTGACCTAGAGGTGAAGGTCATGATAACCTAAATAGAGTGCACGGCCCACCTGTGGCCACCACAAATCTATTCACCTTTAAAGTTTTATTTTCATGTTATTAATAGCCCAGACAAAATTTCGTAAATATTTGCACTTATTGGAAATATGTAGAGGTCAAGGTCACTGACCTACATTCATTGCCGTGCACACCTGTATGTACTTTAGATATCATTTCTCCTCCATCAAGATTTCTTCCAGTTTAAAAGTTACAGACAAAACAAGATTTTACTAGAAGAGCCTATGCTAATATGAAGTCTCCCTTTTATTTGTAAGAGGTCAAGGTCACTGACCTACATCCAGTGCAGTGCACCTTCTGTACGAGAGTCAGATTAATGAATTAATGAAGTCCAAACAAGATTTTACTAGAAGAGCCTAAGCTAATACAATGCCTGCCTTTTAAGGGTAAAATTACCAAATATCTCTTGTTTATTCAAGATATCTTTCCAGATAATGAGATAAACTGAATCATGAAATAATATTTTAAGTGTTATAGGTTTTTTTTAAATATACGCAAGTGTTCTTTCAAAACTTGTTTTCAGATGAGTATTTTTTGGGGGGTTAATTTGGAATGGTGACTTTTTGTCTGATTTTGGATACCCGGTACTTACTTTGGAGGTTTTGCATGTATGTCTGTATATAATTTCGCTCTCATTGAATAATCTTCATACTGCTCCAATAAAAGTTTCCCCGCCTCCTCATTCAAAGCAGATTCTGGATTAGGGACTATCAAAAGGCATTTAACGGTCTGAAAATGAAACAAAAACTATATAACAAACAGATGTCTGGCGTGACATTCAATCACCGTTATAAATCAAAATGTTTCATAAATTTGTAACTGCACAACCACTACACAGCTTTGATAAATCATTTCCAAAAAGAAAATCAAGCCTTGCGAGACTTGCATGAAGAAATACTAAAGATGTATTAAATTTAAAAAAAATAAAAATCTACAGTTCTCATTGTAATAATTGTGAATAGATCGGGATTCGAACCCTTGACTTCAGATTGTTGAACTATTGCTTTAATTGGCTCTGAGCTGCCTGATCATCAGTAGTGTGTTGGCACCACTGTATTAGTTATATCCGAAGCGAAATCAAGGGCAGGTTACGTTACATAGGAAAATCCAGTGCAGTGGGACAGGGAATCTTTAATGGCAGAAACAAATTTATTAAAATTACCTATTATTACTCAGACCTGTATTTTAAAACTTACACATTGAATTTACTATGTGGAAGTCTACTGTTTGGAAAAGTAACACACTGATGGTAGATATGACTTGTTTTGTAAAAAATGTCCTTATGGTACAAAATGGGCACCTAAACGCTGAATACAGTTCCAACATGCACCTTAATATTACACCCAATTGCAATTTCTCAAGTCCCATTACTAAGAGATATAGTGTGTTTTTAAACTAGAAAATGTCTGTAAGACATGAATGCCCCTGAAACACAACAATATCTGAGGTAAACTTATACTTGACATTTGTATAAAGCTTGAAGAAAATCCATGAAAGAATGAAGTTGCTAAGCAGTATCTACATTGAAGCGGGACGGAACTTGGCAGACATGGGGAACACTATATCCCCCCCCCCCCCCCCCATTTTATGGCGGGAGCATAAAACGTTGGCAATGCAAGCTACCACAGGGAAAGCATGAGTCAAGGGCTCAAATATTGGAGTCCCAAAAATGAATGATAACAGGCTTATCAGTCTCAACTGAGATATAACTTACAGTACTATGGGCATAGGCTAACCATTAAGCAACTCAGTCAGGATGCATATAAGGGTCACTGGATGGTTATTTATGAAATAAGCTTTGCTCTGGTTAGAACTGCATTACATAATGTAGATATTACTAATAATTTTGACTGAAAAACACTTATTATAACCCAAACTACTATGTCCACATTTTGGACAGTGGTGGAAATTTCTATCAGACCAATGGGATTGTTGGATCAGCTTAACTTAATTATGACGAGATAACATCATGTTAATGATTGTAAAGCTGTTGTACTGACAAAATACAATTGAAAGGCCACAAGTACAGGTTTCTATAGACAATTGCTCTGCTAAATGTTGTCTATTTTTTTGGCTATAGATCAGAATAAGAAACAATTTTTGTCTTGATTGCAACATATAGGTATCAACCTCTGAAACTTCCTATGAGGGAGAACTCCTTCATTCCGAATTTCAATGAGGGAGAAAGTGTGTGAAACAAGACTGAAACTAATTTGCTCAATTATCTTTCCCATTTTTTCTGTCAAAATAACTCCAAAAAGCATTCCTTTGATTCAGAAACACCTGTTATGATCATTACACACACTCTGCAGTAACAAGGAGACCATTTTACCACAAGATGTAGATTTTGATTGAGGGACTCAGGGAGTTTGGTGGGAGAGTTGACAGCTATTTTGTAACGGTTATTCAAACTCATAAGACACTTTTGTTTTATTTATAGAAACCTTGGCAATCTTGCTTTGTCTCTATAAAACTATTGAATGACCTTATCTGTACCATCACACCACTGTTAAGATTCTAATAATCTAAACAGCGCTGATGATTCTCATTATTTTTAACAGAGGACATCTCAATCAACTTACAAGGAGTATATGTTTGATTCCCAGCTCTGGTTTCCAATCTTTTTTAAGCGTATTTACACAAATCTCTCCATTGCTGGCAACATTTGGATGAAATATCCGCGTAACAAAGAAACCTTTTGGTGGTTCTGAAGGAAAGTTTTTTCCAAGCACAAGCTTCATTCTAAAAAGTCCACCGGCATATGGAGTTCCAGCTGTAACAGAGAATGAACATATCTATAGTTACCAAAATTCTTCAGAGAATTTATTTGCTATAAAAAATGAAATGCAGGCAAGATATTCCCTGCAAACAAAGCCATGTCAGTGTACCTTCATATGTAAGATATTATTAGTGTTGGGAATCTTAGGTCCAGGGATCATGAGACAATCTTAGACTTCAGCTTTTGCTTAGCAAATAACGTACGACGTCACTTTTCATGTTATTTGAAATTGGTTGAGTCAAAACTTATGACTATTTTAGACTTAAGTTCCATGATCTCGGGGCCTGGTCATTGCATGATTGAACAATGATCAGTTATAATTGGCTAGACTATTTCAATTGATTTTGTGGATTAAAATAATCGGTTAGCAAATAAACCGAGCTATGTCATTTTTGTGTTAATTTTCTCTCTCTCAAGATTTGACAAGGTTTTAGTTACAAATTGATTGATGGGTATGTGTTCTTTTTCTAAACACAAATATCCTGACAGCTGTCTTACAACAATAGGCAAAGACACTGGTTTGCTTTTTCCAAATGAACATCTACCAGTTGGTAGATATTCTTTTAATGAAGGATGTGAGATTTATAACTGATAAATTTGATTCTGTTGTAAACTATAAATTTTAAAGCATCATCAACAATGAATATTGTGAATAGATATATATATAGACAGTGATTATGGTATTATTGTTTTGATCATCACTGGAATCAGTGACAGAACAGTGTAGTAACAGATGACAGTATGATCAATGTTGTTCAATATAAACACCACTGATAGTAACAATATAATTATTGTTTTCACATCTGTGATATAAAACAACTATATAAATATTATATCTAATGCATATGAACCATTCCTCATTGCTGTAATAGTTCTAGCTAGATATTTACTTGATCTATGTATACAACACAGGGGATTTCATCTTTTGTAATTTGGAAATAGACAGCAGTAATATATAAACATACAGGAAGGCTTATTCATTATTTTTTTTGAACCGCCCATCAACATCTATAGTAATTTCAGACCAAACCAATCTGCCAAAGAGGGTAACTATGACTGAGAGTACAACATAAAATCAGATAATGAACTTACATTATGAACATACAGGTATGTGTCAGATGAATACTAAATCACATAGATAACTGATAAGTCACACATATTCCATCATTTGCATTTTCATTTGAGGATAAGGAAGTTTTCATTAGTTCAATTATAAATATACCTGGTCCTTCAATCTGTGCCCGGATGTCTGTAATGTCTTCATCACTTGTAAATACTTTTATGCCTTCGGGTGGATCGCTACATAGTTCTCCAAGCTCTCGGGCTACCTGACGGATGACTTGAGGTGATAAATTCTCCACGTTTGAACACTGTGTTAAAAGAGTATGCATGTAGGCCTATGTTAATTGTACATGTACATATATAACATGGACAAATTAAATTCCTACTCAAGTAATGAATTAAATTACTGTAGGAACTTATAAAATCATATTAATTTTTTGATGTATGTCGATGCACATAATATACTAGCACCCCTCCCCCATTTTTGAGCTGTCAAAATATGTTGAAAGTGAAAGCCAAGGATTCTAATATTTTATATTGTTTAAAAGTAAATACGATTCAATGCACAATGTGTCTGGTTTACACTACTTAGAATGTTTTAATTGACCAGTGGCCGTTTTGTACTGTTTCTTGATACACTGCAGACTAAATGATCGGATTGCCTTATATACATCTTCGTCTTTCGTTATTACCATACAGTACCATGATGACGAGGCAACATGATGGAACGTGATCATCAAATGTGTATCTCCCCATTTCGTTGTTATTGGTAGAAATTCGAGTCATATTTGATTACAACCGGCCTGCGTGTTGAGTAAACGTATGATATTCGCAATTTAAAACGCAAAAGCGTTCAGGAAATTATATATAACACTACAGGAATCGACATGACAGATTGTTTTTGTCGTGTATTGAAAATTATTCGAAACCATCATTGTTTTATGATCGATATGAATGAAAATATGAAAACAGAAATATTAAACTTCAATAGCTCTCATATTAAAATCCATCCATACTTACACTTGACATATCTTTGCTTGGTTTGGCTCAAAATAGTTATAAATATCACAGTTAAATTTGTGCGTGAGCCAAAGCTCGGTTAGAAATGTTTTGAGTGACCCCAATAATTTCGAATTTACAAATATTGGGATCTCGTCGCGCGAGACTTAGAGGGATTATCTACTGATGTATTTTAACTTTAGTAATCAATGTTATATCAAATAAAAGTGATCTTTAGTTCAAATTAAACAAAAATTACATAAATAAACAGAAAAAACAAAATATCGTAATTCCGAGAACGAATTCGAGTTAATGCTTGAAAACAAAAACGTCCGAGAATGTCCGTTCGGTTACGATTTATGTTCGGACAGTCTCAAGAATTTACCTTATTATAATGTAAATTATTATAAACAAAATCTGCATTGATTTGCTAGCAGAATGGCGGAAATTAACAACCATTCCACTCAAGAAGAGCAGGTTAATGCAGCCATTTGCCTACACATTTAGTTATAATTGCGTTTTTGTATTCATTTTCTCGTTTGGTGTAATCAAATGCACGATCAATCTCATTGCAATGTTAACTAACATCGCAGATATGTTTTGGTACCAACTTTCCAAGGCTCGAACCATTTATAACCTATCCTGTCAAAATGTAACTCAAGAATTTCGTGTATACAGTAGGGGCTGCTTTTCAGGCAGACATCTAAACACTGGCAATTATGCAAATGTTACGTCATATTTCAAAATAATCAGATCAAATTCTGTACAAGTTGAAAAGTTATACAGAGAAAGAAGGCTTTGCAATTCTACAATGGATGGTTCTGGAAAGTAGATAAAGATATTATTTGTGATATGTACTTTCACTTTATTGTTGTATAAATGTAATTGTATCTATTTACATGGATCTTGCTAGATATAGTCTATTTTAGACGTTCCCTCTCAAAACCACCTTGATTTTCTTCATTAAAGATTATTTTTGGTTTCGCTGTTTCCTGATCAATGTTCTTTTAAAATTATTACATCTAATGTTTGATGTAGTAAGTGATCCTTGGAGTTCACCTTTTTCATCTTTTCAAAAAGTCATTAAATATGTTATCAAAAAAAAATGCTACAGTTAACTGAGTTCCCATCTGATCAAGACACTATCCCAGTGAATATTTTAAAGCTCATGAACATTAACCGTTAAGTTCAACTAGTGTGAAATGGGCCAGAATTCTATGGAGACCTTAACTCATTCACCTCTGAAGACATATTTGAACTCTTCCAATTCAAAGGTTGAAATAGTTCATTATGAAATTTCAGGGGTGAATGAGTTAAGGTGCTTCAACAACAGGGATTCTGGGAATGGGAGTTTTGGTCTATAGGGTAGCTAATTATAGATACATATTTAATCCAACCATACATAGTTTGATAAAATTGTTTTGGTCTATTGGGTAGCTAATTAGATAATTATATACATATATAATCCAACCATAGTTTGATAAAATTGTTCATGTGTAATCATGAGTCTTTCAAATTCAGATCACTTTATGAATAAATGAAAAATGACAATATTAAACACTGATCACAATCAGTTATGTATTTTCATTTCACATATTCTCAAAATAAGTCTTACTCTTTGAAATAAAATATAATAATAATACCTTTCACTGGTCTGCTTAAGCTATAATGTACTATGAGTTTCTGTTTATTTTAATGCTGTACCCGAATGGGAGATAACTCATATAATATAGGCTCCCATTTTTTTGGCTAAGCCGCCAAAGCTGCATTATATGTGTAGCACATATAGACCTTTGCCAAATTATGAGAGCTTCAAAATGTATTCACCATTAACGATTTTGAAAGCACACTGGAAATAACTGACATTGATCAAGTCCCATACATGTATATATATATACCTGGTAATTGCTGTTAAAATTATACTTTAATGTTTTCCTTTAACTTTTGCAGCACCACAATGAACTGAATGAGGTGAAGAGAAGTCTGGAAGGTTGGAGAGAAGTCCTTCTTCCACTAAATGGTCTCTTGAATTGGGAAAAAACCTATCATCCAGCCATAATTATTGGATTAAACACATTTATATTCATGTAAGCATCCTTTAACTTTTTATACGCCCATCAAATTTGACGGAAGTATTATGGTATGGGGTTGTTCGTCTGTCCGTAAACTTTGGTTGTCCGGCAAGTTCCTTCTACATTTTTCGACCGATCTCTTTGAAACTTGGTACACATTATAATCATGATATGAAGTTGTGTCTCCCTTAAAAAAACAAAAAAAAACCAATTTTTCCAAAAGTTATTCCCCTTTGTTCATTTCAGTATTTGATTTTTTGTCTGGAGATCTCCTCCTACATTTTTTGACGGATTTCTTTGAGACTTAGTACTTAGGCTAGATAATCATTATATGTTGTTGTGATTCCTTGAAAAGAGTTTTGATTCAACAATTTTTGCAAAAGTTATTGTCCTTTGTTTATTTCAGTATTTGATTTTTTGTCCGAATCATTATAAGTTGTTGTGTTTCCTTGAAAAGAATTTTGATTCAACAATTTTTGCAAAAGTTATTGTCCTTTGTTTATTTCAGTATTTGATTTTTTGTCCGGCAATCTCCTCCTACATTTTTTATAGCATGTCAGCTAACCACTCTTAGAATGATGCAGATCTTATTTCATTGTAAGAAAGTATATAACACTATATGGCATTCAACGGGCGTATATTGTTCCGCTCCGCGGTACTTTTGTTTTGCTGTTCTAGAATTAGAATTTTCTAGACATACATTTTAGCAGTAGTTATGTTTTAGCATTTTTTCGCTTTTGAAATATTGTGCTACATTATGATTGCACTTAGTGCAGTGTCTGTGAATTGTTTTCTATTTTGCATTTATTGAGAATGCACCAAATTTATCAATGTTAATGTTAAATTAATTTTTTGGAAAGAATTCCAGTGACATTGGAAATACAACCATCATATTTCATATTGTTTAAATTGTGAATTTCAGATATGGTCAAAAATCTTTAGATCCATCAAAAAATATTTTGTGTTGCCAGTAACCTTACCTACCCTTATTTTCTGTGCATACTCTAAACTTCTTAAGTCAATATTTCCAAAGAAGTACTGTCAAGAGTACTCTCCTATATAAACCATTAAAACTATTTTTATTTCATAATCACTACCGATCCTGAATTTTTCAAACATTTAACAGGAAATACATTTTTAGCTCACCTGCCCGAAGGGCAAGTGAGCTTATGTTATGGTGCGGCATCCGTCGTCCGTCCATCCGTCCGTCCGGCGTCCGTCTGTCCGGCGTCAACTTTTTGCTTTAAACAACTTCTTCTCAATAACCAAAAGGCCTAGGAAGATGATATTTGGCCAGTAGCATGCTGGGATCAAGGGCTACCAAGTTTGTTCAAATAAATGACCTTGACCCACTTTCAAGGTCACAGGGGTCAAATATGTTAAAATCTTCAAACAACTTCTTCTCAATAACCAAAAGGCCCAGGGTACTGATATTGGGCCTGTAGCATGCTGGGATGAAGGGCTACCAAGTTTGTTCAAAT